>NC_138768.1:521867648-521900148 GCF_965119305.1 Pelophylax lessonae
TGTCTCAGAGAGTCCCGGATGGCTGAGGCACATCGCTGGATAGAGATGGGGCTCAGGTAAGTATTACGGGGGCTGAGGGTAGCTGCTGCACACAGAAGGCTTTTTATGTTAATGCAAAGAATGCATTAAGAACAAAATTTTGACTTTACAACCACTTTAAGTCCACCCCGCATAAACAGGCAACAATATCCAACTACATGGAGAGGCTGGGATTTTAGGAAGACCAAACAGAGCTAGCAGTAATGTAAGGCTAATATTGTTTTTATCATTCTGCAATCTAATCTATTACCCCACCTCAAACCTTTTTCATAGTAACATTATAAAAACAGTTTTGCAAAGGGAATCCCCGATCACCCATATCTGGGGTCCCCTGCCAGTGCATCTGGCTCCTCCCCCCTGCCAAGCACCCGCATAGCAAGAAGGGATGAGAAACACAGCACACCACTAGCTTAAGAGGTGGGAGAGGCCATTCCCCTCCACCTGTTGAAATAGTGTAGTGGTGTGCAGTGTCTCTCATCCCTTCATACTTCACAGCTTCCTAAATCAAGCACAAGACAGCTGCACTATTAAGCCCCGTACACACGCGTCGAAAATTGGCCCGGGAATTTTCGGCCAACGTCCGATCTGCCGATTTTCGGCTTGTTAGTATGATGCTTCCGACAACCAACTCCGACTTTTCGGGCGAAAAAAATCTGGTGTGCAGGCTATAAAATTTTTGTTGGCCATCAACACAACGGCCGATTTTCGTGCAGTCAGTACAGATTTCGACAGGGAAAAATCTGATGAGCAAGTCTGGGCATGCTCAGTGAAGAAAAAACACAAAGAAAACAAACCAACACATGACATCACTTCTGAAGTAGAATTTTGTTGGCCGAGAAAATTTGTGTGCAGTCTAGGCACATTCCAACCAACAAAACACAACTTGGACAAAAGTCGGACGATTGGTCGGCCGATAATCGCTGCGTGTGTACGAGGCTTTACACTGTTCTGGGATTCTTTACCAACAGAGCACCTTAAGCAGCACCTTAAGTGGTTACAAGGTTTTGTGAGTGCCCCTCATAGCAAGGTGCTATCTATGGGGGTACCCATGTGGGCTCAATCCCAAGCCACGCGCTGTGTGTCCATATAGAAGTGGTATATATGATACGTTAAGAAATAAAAAAATATTTTAAAATAAGTTTCCAATTTGGGCCAGTTCACACCAGAACGTGTTGGATGAATCCCATGTTCTATATGGGTTTTCTGCACTGTTTTTAAAATGCATTTCAGTTGCAATCTATAGCTGGTGCCAGTGGTAACCTAAAGACACCCCACCCAATAATAGGAAGTGATTAAACAAGGAACTTTATAGTGAGATTCCCAGGTATTATTTTATTGAAAGCTACAGATTATTACAAAAAAAATAAAGTTTATATAGGATTTCTACTGTGTTCATATAGTGCTGTAAAAAAAGTATTTGCCCCCTTCCTGATTTTTTTTTTTTTTTTTTTGCATATTTGTCACACTTGATGATTCAGATCATTACACAAATTTCAATATTACACAAAGATAACCTGACTAAATCCAAAATGCAGATTTTAAATTTTGATTTTATTTATTAGGGGGACAAAAAACCTACCAAAACTGTCTGGCCCTATGTGAGTTGAATTTCACTTGCCACACCGTGGCCTGATTACTGCCAGAGCTGATATTTGCAAATTGCTGTGATAAATGGCCCATACCCCTATATATATATATATATATATATATATATATATATATGAGACGCAACCAGAGAGAAAAAGATGGGGCTTGCTGGGGACCCTTAGACCACGCTACATAGAGACCATACCATCTTCTGATACCAAGTATCAGCATTCCCATATGGGAATATATTTCTACACATGCGTTTTCTTTTGTATGTTGCAATTGGATATATCTCTCTATGATATATATTTTTTATTATTATATGTTTTTTTGTTAAATAAAGATAATTATTTTACAATTGTGTGATACCTGTGATCCTCAAAATGTTAGAAAGAAAAAGATGGGGCTTTGCAGGCCAGTGGGAGTAGAAGGATCAGACACAAAACCAGTTTATAAAACCAAATAACATTTTATTAGTATATAAGATAAAAAGCATGGACCGCCATGCATATTGGGTGCAATTAGATTAACATACAAATAAATAAAATCAGGCAGAATGGGTCATTAACAACATAGAAATACATCCCATAAAGGGAACAAAATCAAAGAGCCTGTGTAGGATGGAGAGTAGGTCTCACGATGGAATCGGTCAATGTAGGTCCCCAGCAAGCCGACGCGTTTCGCTCAAGGCTTCCTCAGGGCCTGAGAGACCATGACAGACCGGTATTTCCTTGTTGATAATGACTCAAAGTAGATGACAAGGTTGTGACGACACAGATACTGAATAGGGATTACTGCTTCCGTATTTAAGATGTAAGCTCCATGTTGGCGTAAATATACATTCTATTTGTGCTGGATTCAAAAGTATATACCATAAGGGGAAGGCTGGGAATCAACGACTACCCGTACCCTCTCCCTGATATATTCCAAATTGTGGATACTCAGCATTGGGTATACAAAATCTATTATGGTATAGGGATAGCCTCAAGCGGACAAGGGCAGGCACATTTTATGTGGTCATAGAGGGCATCATAGTTCAGACCTAGAGATCCCGGGAGAGCAGCGGTGAATAACCTATTTCTGATGCAGTGATGGCTCCAGGCAGGAGAAGACATGCATATACGTGTCACTATATTTGATAGAAGGGACAGTAAGTCCCGAGCTCCATAGGCCCTTAGTAGCTGTAGTACGCCAGCAACCTGCCTTGTGATCCTCCTCTTTCCATTGGCCCTTATAAAGCCCCATCTTTTTCTCTCTGGTTGTGTCGTACTGCCAGAGCTGTTGCATCAAAAAATCACATCATAGAAGCTGTTTTACAAGTTAAGCATGCTAAAAGATCGCAAAATACAACACATCATGCCGCAATAGAAAGAAATTCAAGGGCAGATGAGAAACAAAGTAATTGACATGTATCAGTCTGGAAAGGGTTACAAAGCCATTTGTAAAGCTTTGGGACTCCAGCAAACCACAGTGAGAGCAATTATCCACAAATAATGAAAACTTGGTACAGTGGTGAACCTTCCCAGGAGTGGCCCGCATACCAAAATTACTCAAAGAACACAATGCTTTTGATTACTCATCCAAGAGGTCATAAAAGAACCCAGAACATCTAAAGAACTGCAGGTCTCACTTGCCTCAGTTAAGGTTAGTGTTCATGAGTCAACAATAAGAAGAAAGTGATAAGAAAGATACTGGGAAAAAATGGTATTCATGGGAGAGTTCTAAAGGGTAAGCCACTGCTGACCAAAAAGAACACATATCTCATATTTGCCAAAAAACATCTTGATTATCCCCAAGACTTTTGGGCAAATATTCGATGGACTGATGAGACAAATGTTTAACTTTTTGGAAGGTGTATGTTCCTTTACATCTGGCGTAAAACTAACACAGCATTTTATAAAAAGATCATCATACCAACAGTCAAACATGGTGGTGGTAGCGTGATGGTCTGGTGATGGTCAACTTCAGAACCTGGAAACTTGTCATAATTGATGGAACCATGAATCCTGTGCTCTACCAAAAGAATGTCTGGCTATCAGTTCGTGACCTCAAGCTCAAGCGCACTTGGGTTATGCAGCAGGACAATGATCTGAAACACACCAGCAAGTCCACCTCTGGATGGCCCAACCCCCCCAAAATTCACATTTTTGTAGTGGCTTAGTCAAAGTCTGCACTTAAATCCAATTGAGGTTGCTGTGGCAGGACCTTAAACAGGGCTTTTATGCTCGAAAACCCTCCAATGTGGCTGAGTTAAAACAATTCTTTAAAGAATAGTGGGCTCATTGCCAGTATTCGCAAAAGCTTGATTGCAGTTGTTGTCACCAAGGATGGCACAACCAGGTTTTAGGTTTAGGGGGCAATTTCATTTTCACATAGGGCCAGGCAGGTTTGGATAGCTTTTTTTTGCTTAACCACTTGCCGACCGCCCACCACATATATACTGTGGCAGGCTGGCTCGGCTGTGGGAAACGACGTTGGTTCGCAGGGGTGGTGCTGGGGGGCGAGCGCGATTCGCCGACGGCATGCTCCCGTCCCCACTAGGCAGCAGGGATGCCAATCCACGGGACTGGTGGCTGCGATTGCTGCCGGACACCCCTGATCGCTCCCCGCTGAGAGAGAAGCACGGTCAGCTGCTGTTAACATAGCTGACTGTTCTTCTCTCTGAAATAATCACAGAGCACCTGTGATCCTTCAATATAGGATCACAGGTCTCTATGATCATTTTCACAAGTCCCTCTCCCCACAGTTAGAAAATACTCCGCTAGGCTTACAATTAACCCTTTGATCACCCCTAGGTTAACCCCTTCCCTGCCAGTGTCATTATTACAGTAACAGTGCATATTTTTAGCACTAATTACTGTAGTAATGTCACTAGTCCCCCCAAAAGTGTCAAAAATGTCAGTTAGGGGTCCGATCTTTCCGCCGCAATGTTGGCAGTCCCGCTAAAAATCACAGATCACCATTACTAGTAAAAATAAATAAATAAATACGACATAAATTTTTCCCCTAGTTTGTAGACGCGGTAACATTTGTGCAAACCAATCAAAAAACACTTATTGGGATTTTTTTTCTACCAAAAACATGTAGCAGAATACAAATTAGCCTAAAATGATGAAAAATTTAGATTAATTTGCATTAGTATTTGCATGAGGGGTGGGAAAAACAATGCAGAAAGAACGTATTTCCCCAAAGGCTAAACTTAGCCAACCAATGAACATGGAGCTAAACCAGGAACAACTGGAGCTCACCTAGAAACAACATACACCCTCAAAGAGAATATTTTATCTTTTAAACAGCAGCCTGCAAAACCTTGCGGCCAAAAGAAGCATCCGAAGATGCCAACACATCGACTTTGCAAAATTTTGTGAATGTGTGCACAGATGACCAAGTTGCTGCCTTGCAAACTTGCATCATTGATGCCTGATGGCGAAAAGCCCAAGAGGCACTCAGCGCCCTAGTAAAATGCGCCTTCAGAGGGAAAGGAGGAACCTGACCCTTCAGTGAATAAGCCTGTACCACCGTCTGTATGATCCCCCCTGGATATGGTCGCAGCAGACGCAGCCAATCCCTTTTCAAGGTCCTTCGGTGAGGACAAAGAGAGTCTGATTTCCTGAAAGATTCACTAATTGCCCGAACCACAGCCAAACAATGCAAAGCAATTTCCTTAGGATGCTTTGGCCTAGGACAGAGTGAAGGCAGTGCAATGTCTTCATTCAGATGGAAATCAGAAACCACTTTAGGAAGAAACTGGTTAGGTCGAAGTACCGCAGGACAGCGCCGCCAATTCAGATACTCTGCATGCAGAAGTGATAGCCACCAAAATGGCAACCTTCTGAGACAGTGTAAGCAGAGGAATCTCCATAATGTTCTCAAAAGGAGGTTTTTGAAGAACAGACAATACCAAAGTAAGATTCCACTGAGGTAACGGGGATCACCTCGAGAAGCCAGATGGTGAACGCCTTGTTAAAAGATGAAACGCCCTGCGCAGGGGCCATGCTAAGGGTCCCCACTTGTCTGTATCTTTCCACTTGTAGTATGTGTCCTGCCTTTACAAGAACCCTACTCCTAAACTAGGCAGAAACAAACTGAAGGCTATAGCAGAGTGTGTGGGTGTATGCCTGCAGGGACTGCCCCACAGGCATGGTAAAGTTTTTTACTGCCTAGTGTCCTACTCCTGCAAGGGGCAGCATAACCCAATGGTCAAGAAGAATATGGAGACGCGTCTGTCAATAAACGATAGAGAAATATTGTTTTTTTTTTTTTTTTCAGAATTGTGGCTTTATTTGTTTATAGCGGCAGAAATAATAAATCACACAGGTGATCAAATACCACCAAAAGAAAGCTCTATTTGTAGGGGAAAAAAGAACATCAATTTTATTTCGGTACAGCGTCGCACTACCGTGCCATTGTCAGTTAAAGTAACGCAGTCCAAATCGCAAAAAATAGCCTGGTCATTAAGGCGGCAAATCTTTCCGGTCCAGAACTGGTTAATAAATGAAATCATCTTTAAAAACTGCATTTTGTATTTACTTGGGTTTTCTTTGTGTACTTTTAAAATTTGTTTGATGATCTGAATCATTTAAGTGTGACAAATATGCAGAAAAATAAAAAAAAAAATCAGGGCAAATACTTTTCACAGCACTGTATCTACTTTATTGTTTGGTATATCAAACATGCCAGCATTGCTACATGGGTAGAAGTCCCTTGTGATGAAACGCGTTAGGGCGTGAGCACGCGGTTACCCTAGCAACCGGAACGCCTGACGTCATACCCCGCAACCTGGAAGTCCACTGGCTGGTATCGAGCCACGGATAGTACGAGCGGAGACTGACCGGACAGCCGTGAGGAAGCTAAACAAACCAAGTAACGCTATCATTGTTTTTTTATATTGTGAGTGCATTTATTGTGGATTTTATGGTTTAATAAAACTGGTGTGTACAGTTTACACTAGGAGTCCTTATCTTATTTTACATGGTGTCTGAGGTTACATGGTGTCTCAGGATTGAGAAGGACCCATCCAGAGTTTAAAGTGATCTTTGAGCAGCTGGAACCACTTGAATTTATATCTGGCCCATGTCTGATCTCCTATAGGTATGTGGGCAATACCTAGGGGGTCACAACGGTGAGGTGATGGTGCATGTTTATGCAGGTTTCACTGACCAGCATAAAGGACTGATCTAACAGGATCTATTATCCAGATTGTTTCATCCTGCACTTTTGTTTGACCAGTTTGAGCACCTTTGACTATCCACTACACACTGGGACTTTGCTCTGTGTTATCATTAGCGCTGTTAGTGTTTACATTTATTTCCTAACAGGATATTATGTACATTCCTTTTGTTTGCAATTTTACCTTTTATAGCAGCTGCTGTATATAATTTATATTTTATATACAATTTATATTAGTTAATTAATTTTATTGTGGCAACGCAATTAGCTCCATAGCGCTGGGGGTTTTAATAGCATATGCTGTTTGTTTTTCCTCATTCCTTTTTTATACAGCATTGCAACATGTTGCAATATACAGCATCTTAGGCTTGCATAAAAACAGAAATAATTGCCACTGTTTCTAAAATTAGGAAAAAAAGGTTAACCACTAGCCGACCGCTCACAGTAATCCTACTGCGGCAGTGCGATCTCCTTGGTCCAGCGGCGTAGACCTACGTCACTGGAGGCTCGTTCCCACTGTGTTTAGACACAGCGGGAGTTGAGCCCGAGGAGGAGAGGCGGCGATTGACCCCCCCGATTGTTGTGGAAACGGTGAGAAGACCCGCCTGCTTATGTAAACAAGCAGATGGATCTTCTCAGTGACAGACAGGAGGAGATTCACAGGATTCAGCATAGCTGAACCTGCGAGCTCTGTCTCTGTCACAGAACCCCCCCACACACACACACGTCAGTAAGCATGAGGCATACATTTAACCCCTTATCACCAACAGTGTTAACCCCTTGTTAGCACTGATTACTGTAGTAATGTCACTGGTCCCCCCAAAGTGTCCAAAAAAGTCAGTTAGGGGGTCCAATCTGTCTGCCGCAATGTCGCAGTCCCGCACAAAAATTGCAGATCGCCGCCATTACTAGTAAAAAAATAAAAATGACATAAATCTTTCCTGTAGTTCGTAAACGCAATAACTTTTGCGCAAACCAATCAGAATACGCTTATTGAGATTTTTTTTTACCAAAAATATGTAGCAGAAAACAAATTGGCCTAAAATGTTAAAAAATGTAGATTTTTAAAAAATTTTGGGGGAATGTTATATAGCAGAATGTGAAAAATATATATTTTTTTTTTTCAAAATTGTCGCTATTGTTTTGTTTTTAGAGCCAAAAATTTAAATCACACAGGTGATCAAATACCACCAAAAGAAAGCTCAAATTGTGGGGAAAAAAAAAGGATGCAAATTTCATTTGGGTACAGCGTTGCACGACCGTGCAATTGTCCGTTAAAGTAACGCAGTGCCGAATCGCAAAATAGGGCCTGGTCAGGAAGGGGGTAAAATCTTCCGGTATTAAAGTGGTTAACTTGCAGATGAAACAAACGTCACACAGCAGAGCAATATAATTCATTCCATAATGATATACAAGACATTTATCACCATTTTCCATCAGAGTTTAAATAGAATGTTTCCATAGAAACATCCTGACTAGTCTTCAGTTTTATACTATTATTTGAACATGCCACGCTTCACACACCAGATTTGGTTATAAAGGAAATGCTCAAGCTTGTGATACTTTTTGTTCCCATTTACAAACACAGATAAAAGGAAACATTTGAGGAGAATTCAAGAGAAAGCTCATACTAACTTTGAAAAGTAATTTACTGTATTTTACAATGTACTAAAGACAGTCACACTGGCTCAAAGTCCTCTAAATGAGTTATATCACGTGGAAGAACAAAGTTAAATCGTAACTCCAAATTTGTTGAGAAAAACATTCCCCTCTGGGTGATCTATGTAGATTGCAAGTGTAGCAGGATTTCCAGGCATTGGGGCTGATGTGGGTCTGCCATGGTTACTGGTAACACCTTCAGCCCATTTAAGGCTCCATGTACACGGGACGTTGTTAAAAGTCCCTTTGAATGCTGGAATTTTTAGGACATTTGAAACGTCCGTTCGGTCGAGTTTGTACCCGCGTTTAGCGGCTTTTGCGTTTAGAAGCGTTCCTAGAGGTCAAAATAATTATTCCCCTTTAAAATGGAAAAACGCGAATGCTAAACGCGGGTCATCGCATTCTGACGCGTTCGGACGCATTCAGACGCGTTCGGACGCGTTTGAAACGCCGGGAAACACACGTTCGAACGCAAATAATTGCGTTCTAAAAACAGTCCCTGAACGCAACTGCCTGCAAATGACTGTAAACGACCTGGTGTACATGGACAGATAAGATAAAATGTAGATGGGTTCAGGGGCTTCTGAAAAAAACGCCCAACTGCTCCTAAACGGCCATTTCCAGCGTCCCGTGTACATGGAGCCTTAGCTGAATACCCAAGTGTGAGATTTGAGTCAAAGACCAGTCCGGCATCTTTGGTTTGTTTTGTTTATTTTATATTGGGGATGGGAGAAGGGAATAAGTGGGATACTCCCCTGGCTCAACTAGGTACAAAATGGGACACTTGAAGAAAAATGCCTTTCAACGCTGTCTTGACGCCGGCTGGGTGCCGACCAACGCTTGCTGGAGCTTGAAAAACACTGACTTGCTGTACTGTACTTGAAACTTGACTTCTGACACTCTGGTTAGCTCAAAAATCCAGGACTGTACGGAGAACTGACTTCTGACTGATTAGCTCAAAAGTCCTGAACACTGCTCCCTCCAGTCCTTCCTGACTGAGGTAGCTTCTGTAAACTGCTTCCGCAACTCTCAACACTGTACACTGCACGTTGTACACTGAACACTTCACGGCCCAACTGCTGGCACCCCCTCTACACTTCAGGGTCCATACACTGACACCCTCTTTACTCTTCAGGGTTTACATACTGGCATCCCCTTGTACACTTCAGGACCCAAACTATGGCACCCCCTTTACGCTTCAGGCTCAAAACTGGCACCCCCCTTGTACACTTGCTTCCTGCACTGGCTAGCTAGCTCCCAGATCCCTCTGACCTTCTCCGGAGTGGTCCCCTCTCACTTGGCAGACCCCCAGGGGCAGTTTGCAGTACTCACGAACTGGGAATGCTTTCCTGAAACTCGATCCCCTCTCAGTTCCGCTGGGACCTGGTCGCCTGACAGGTCGCCGTAGGTCGCCTGCCATAGAGAAGCTGTGGACCCGTTCTAAAAGGAGCGACACAAGTCGCTCCGACTTAGAAAAAGGGTCCGGAGCTTCTTTGGGGAGACCCGGAGCGACCTGCATTGACTTCAATGTTATGAAGTCCGTGCCGGCCGCTCCGAGGTCGCGGTGCAAGCTGCGCACCGCGACCTGTGAGGTCGCCCCGGCAAGTAGCGTCGCCCCAGTGTGAACGGGGTCTTACACACACTTTTTTCCCCCTTCTAAAAATGGAGGGCAAAACAGCAGTGCGTGTTATACGCCGATATATAAAAAAAAAAAAAAAAAAGCCAGTCAGTGCTGAGAGGCAGAGGGGAGCGGGCCGGGCCAAGCAGAAGGAAGGATGAGCAGTCGCTGTCATAGAAGTCCCGCCTTCTATGATAGACAGCACAGTGGCCCAATGACGGGACGTGTGATGTCTATCATATGCGCCAGTACTTCAGATGACAGCGGCCGCTTGTCCTCCTGTCTCCCCGGCCCGTCCCCGCTCTGTGCAATGGCGCTGGCGAGGCAGCAATACTGGACATGGCGCTGGCGAGGCAGCAATATAGGACACTGTTCTGGCGAGGCTGCATTGCTGGACACTACGCTGTTGAGGCTGCATTTATGGACACTGCGCTGATGAGGCTGCATTCATGGGCACTGGTGAGGCTGCATTTGTTTAAAAAAAAAAAAAAAAGTTCTGAGTTCTAAGCTGTTTATTTCAAATTTAAGCTTTTTTCTTAAAATTTCCCTTCTAAAATTGAGGTGTGTGTTATACACCGATGTGTGTTATACGAAGATAAATAAAGTGATTACATACTGGCAGGCCTTTCTACATGTGTAAAATATAATATTGGTTACAGGATACACCATTGTCCATGGTTAGATACTAATATACACTCTCCATAGTGCTTAACTTGTCTGCACGGTTGCCTGACCAGGAAAGACCCAAAGGGTTTCAGAAAATCCTTCCTCAGGGGTATCTAGAGTATGCTGTGTCTACAATATAATTCAAATCATTTAACTACGAATTCTTTAATATAAACCTATGATTTTGTTATAAAGTACATATCATACTCACTTCTTGAATTGTACAAAAGAAAAAAAAAAACAGCCAGGTTAAAAACAAAACAAAAAGGTAATCTTGCTACATGTGTAAATATCTCTCTGCACTCTAAGAGCCGGTTCACACTGAGGCGATCCGACTTCGGGGGGCGACCTGTGAAGTCGCGTGCACCGCTGTGCACTGCGACTTCAGCGCGACTTGCAGGGACTTCACATAATGGAAGTCTATGCAAGTCGCTCCCAGGTCACCCCAAAGTCGTACAGGACCCTTTTTCTAAGTCGGAGCGACTTGTGTCGCTCCTATTAGAACGGGTCCTGTACTACTCAATGGACCGCGACCGACCGCAACTTGTCAGGCTGACAAGTTGCGCTAGTCTGAATGGGCTCTAAGGCCCCTTTCACACATGGGAGTCCGTCGGCGGACTCCGTTTTTCTCAGCGGGGGATCAGCGGGCGGATGACAGCTCTGTCTCCACGCTGTGCGGAGACAGAGCTGTCAGGTCCCTGCTTTTCTCTATGGGGGAATCGGATGAGAACAGACCGCTGGACGGATGGAAAATAGCGTTTCCATCCATCCAGATTTGACGGACCAGATCAGATATCAGCGGACATGTCTCCGCTGACATCCGCTGACCCATAGGGATGCATGGGGCATCTGTTCTGATCCACCTGAAAAACTGACAGGCAAATCTGAACAGTCCATTAGTGTGAAAGGAGCCTAAGGGTCCTTTCACACGAACGATCTGATCAGATCAGCTTGCCAGTTTTTCAGGCGGACCTGATCGGATGCTTGATGCATCCCTATGGGTCAGCGGATGTCAACGGAGACATCTCCGTTGACACCCGCTGCTATCCGCTTCCGATACTATCGGTGAAATCCAGATGGATGGAAACCCTATTTTCTATCTGTCCAGCGGATCGAATCGGATGAGAACGGACAGGCAGTTCATTCTCATCCGATTCCCCCATAGAGGACAGCGGCGATCTGACAACTCCGTCTCCGCACACAGAGCGGAGACGGAGCTGCCATCCGCCTGCTCAGCGGGGATCGGCAGATCAAGCCCCCCCTGAGTAGAACGGACTCCGTTTGGCGGATGCAGACTGTGTGAAAGGTCTTATGCACACCGCTGCTGTTAAATTCCCGTTTTTGTTAATTTGGGCAATTTTTTTTTTTGTTTATTTGCCTTCAAACTTCCCTCTAGGTTATCCTGTATCCTTGCACACATGGACGTTTTTAGGAGTTTATCAGTAGGGGAGTTTATGAACTGTTGTCATAACGCCCTAAAATCGTGTTCAAAAGCAGATCTTCTGACCACAAAAAAAGCCGAATGCTGAAAAACCTTTTAGGGGCACATTTAGCACTTCAGCATTTATTTCAATGGGCAGAATAAATTAAAATTGTTGCCAATAAAATAAACTCCCAAACTCCAAAATCTGCTAAACTCTAAATGCAGATTAGGTGAATTTATAGTGCTGATTTTCTCCTGTCAGGATGAACAGCATTTTCAAAAATCAGTGTGCATGAGGCCTAATAAATCTAAAATGTACTAACATTTTTTATTGGCTCAACTAGTGAGAGGGTGTCCCGACAGTATTAAACCTCCAAGTATGAAAACTGTACATGCCATAAGCAAAGGCTAAGGGTCCATAATTAGCTCACACCTCAAAAAAACTCTTATTGTTCTTATAAACAATATGTACTGGTTAAAACGCCTCTTAACCTGGTGTTGACAGCAGTCACCTAACCTATGCTCCAATGCTGTAGGAAATCACAAAAAGAAAGTGTTCCAGCTCTATCCGGAGTTATATTTGTTTGGTATATAACAGCCTGCCCGCCCATTCCTCATTACCTTGTAGTTGTCAACTGGGGTCAAACATGGTGACCAAACATCCCATCCCATCTTTTTCTGGCCTTTTCAAACAATCCCCAATCAGCCCTATATCTCCAGACTCCTCCCCGGATGTAGGTGTGTACATGGGCCACATGATGACCCACAGGCAGCTCTAGATTTCCCACTTTCATACACTGAATGGGTCTAAAAATGCATCTCCAGAGTTCAAGCTTCGTCTTCTCTATGTAAAAGGAGCCACAATCACATAAGAATATAAACAAACTCTACGGTTTTGCAATTCACAAAATGTACTGGTTGGAAGATCTTGCCATTGGGTATTATAATCTGTAATTGGGAACGTAATATATAACTTTATAATGGTTTCTTTATTTGTAAAGTTGGTACTACATAGATTTTTTAGGAAAAATCTATGTTTAAATTGTATATTGCCTTCAAAGTCCCATGGGAAAAACATATGTCTAATTCTGCATTAAAACAAGAGATGTTAGCAATTTGATAGATTGAGCGTTCCACACTATATATTGCCAGAACATATAGTGGGGTAAATCTCTCCAGCAGGGACAGAGACAGCAAATAAAACTTGATGGTTGGAAGCCTAGTACACACTAGTAGTTTTTTTTTTTTTCAACCCAGCAGGGCTGAATGAAAAAAACAGCTCAGGAGGAGCAGCTATACTAACTATCCAACGTTAGTACAGCGGTCTCCCCTGCTGTGCTATTGTGTTCTGACAGGGGGGTGCCCTGAGAGCACTGATCAGGAGGCGATCGGCAGACCTGTTTCGGTCATGCCCCTTCAACAGAATTTGCCTGACCGGCTGGCTTCTGTCGGACCACCTGCAGTATACACAGGCCAAATGTCGCCCGGTCTCTATTAAACTGGCTGATGCCGCCCGCCATTCGGCCCGTGTGTAGTGTACTAGGCTTAACCCTTCCACATTCTATCCAAAACTAAAAAAAAAAAGTTTAGGCTTTACATTTACAGCGGTTACTCCATTCTTATTATACATTATACAAACAGTATATAATTGCTACATGATTGTGCACTTTAAAATAGAAATATATTTTTTTTATAAACTGTAATCTGTAAGCAGGAATTCTTTAACTGGCAAAAAAATAATATGGCTTTCTTGTAACCATAGAAACAATGGAGCCCCTTGTACACTGTTTGCGTGCAGCAATGGCCCAGTAATGTAAATTTCCAAACCTGTAATTGGCCGACTGCTATTCCCAGCATTTTTTTTCTCTTAGTAACACTGGGATTAGCATGTAACTATAGTGGGTATAACCCGACACTTACCAGAAAGGTAGACGTAGAGCCCATCTGTCAGTTTCCACAGAAACAGCAGCAGATATACTCAGCAACAAAGTTTACTAAAATTCTTCTAACGTTTTCTTTTACATTAAAAGTGGAGTTACATTTTAAAAGTGGCCATTGGCTTGTTCACCAGGGCCAAATAGGTTATGTCATAAAGTATACAGTTGTAAGAAATGTTTTGTGAGTCTTCCAGCCCTTGCTTCCCACACTAATTTGCCCTTTGCAGTGGAGAAGGATCCTTCTTCAGATGTCCATGTCACCCAAGCAGTCCTACTAGGCTGTCCAGTGGTAGGTCTTCTCCATACTGCAACAACTGATAACATCTGAGCTAGAGCAACCAGTCCACTGCAGCTCTACTGGGTGCAGCTTCTGGATGCAAAAGACCATCTTAAGGTATTTCGAAAAAGACCAAATGAGTGATAGGGAGGAGGGATAAGCTTTACCCAGAATTTGGCAATTTTCTAGAATTTATTATGAATTGCTTCTACAATGTGGTCTTACACCCCGTTCACACTGGGGCGACGCTACTTGCCGGGACGACCTCACATTTCGCGGTGCGCAGCTCGAGCCGCGACCTCGGAGCGGCCGGCACGGACTTCATATCATTGAAGTCAATGCAGGTCGCTCCTGGTTGCCCCAAAGAAGCTCCGGACCCTTTTTCTAAGTCGGAGCAACTTGTGTCGCTCCTATTAGAACGGGTCCACAGCTTCTCTATGGCAGGTGACCTACGGCGACCTGTCAGGCGACCAGGTCGCCCCAGTGTGAACTGGGTCTTATCCTCACCTATGCCATAATGGGAAATAAAGACCAAATCACACACATACATTACTGTGTATTTATGTTTGTACCGGTTTATATTTTTATTGTCATTGGGCTTGCAATTTCAATTGTTATGGTCATTGGCCTCAATGAAAAGCTTTCTTAGCCACTGACTAGACCTGCAGAGTGCTTATTTTTTATAATGCATGGTTTTGTTTTCTCCACATTGCTGTGTACATTTTCCCCAAAAAGTTTTACTTTTGTTTCTTGTGTTCACAGAACAAAGTTTCAGGAGTTCTGGGTGGTTTGCAGGACAGTTTGTGAAATCAACATTATTTTGAAGAGCAAAAGCTTTTCTTATACTGTTCTCTAACACTTTCTCAGTATTTCTTATGGTCGACTGTGTTATAAAATGTAATAAAATGTAATGGTGAGAATTTATCAAAACTGGAGCAGCTGTGCATGGCAACCAATCCGCTTCTATCCTCTCAGCTTGTTGCCTGTTTATTATGTATTAGGTCTGACCAGACTATCGAGGTTGAGCAACCCTCCCCCCACACACACCTGTACTCAATCAGTGTCCACCATCAAGTGGATATAGGAGGAGTCCCCTGTAGTGCATTTGCACATCCTTCCCAGCAAGGAGTATTATCTCCAAGGGTTAGAAAGGCTGGATTCATCTCTTTTTCATGGATAGTGTAGGACCCACTGATAATGGGGTACTTTGACGCAGTAGTGGGCTTGAGCACGATATGGCCATATGGTGGGACCAAACCCCCATTTTTATTTATGGATTGTCTTCAGATTTGGTAGTTATTTCTTTTGCATTTGCGCGCTATTCTTTTTTAATAAAGTGGAACTTTAGTCAGAAAATGAAGTCCTGCTAAATCACTTCAGTCTGGCCCATTTTACAGGTACAGCTATGGAAAACATTAAAAATAAGTGTCTATACGGTTTAAAATCCAGTAATACGCTGTCTCACCCTGCCCTGCACATGCTTGGTTGCGCTCTATTTTTAGACTGCTGAGTCTGTAGAGGTCGATCTGCTGACAGCCTTAACCACTTCTAAAGCGTAGGTTTTACCCCCTTAATGACCAGGCCATTTTTTGCAATATGGCAATGCATTACTTTTAACTGACAATTGTGCGGTCGTCGACACTGTATCCAAATAAAATTGCCAAGTGCCAAAGACCTTTAGAGACGTAGAAGACATCAAAAGTATTTGCATGGGTACCTGTGATGTGTTTTGCCTGCTACCTTATGAAAAGTACCCTACATGTTCCCAAAACCTTGGTTTCCAATGAACTTCAGTAAATTATCTGATTTCTACTTTGGAGTGCTTGCTTTCATTCTACTATTGCATTCTTAGGCCAGTCATAAAAGGTCTGGGAAATGAATGTGGAGGCAAGCAGGAGACAAAATGATCAAATAAGAGATGATGCATTGGTAGAATATTTAGACCTATGACAGCCAAGCCCAGACAATACAGAAACAAAGAGTAAAGTGATACACTGCCAAATAACATTAGATCACATTAATCACCAATAACATTGGTTTGGTTATGAAGGGGTTAAGGCAATATGAATTATCGATCAAACTGTTCCAATTAGTTAGTGTGAAATGTAGAAAAGCTCATTACGCCTGATCAATATATGGCTGGGGTGACTTTTGTTTGATTTGCTAAGAGATACAATGATCCAAAGAAATCCATTAACATTCAAAACTAATCCTCTGCACACTGCTATACACCCATATATAAATTTATTCAGGGATTCTTGGTTCGCATATATTGCAAAACTTCTTCAAGTTTGCCTACTGTGTCAAAATGATCTCTCTTTGCAGTTTAAAGCGGAGCTCCAAAAATTGTAGCTGCTGACTTTTAATAAAAACACACTCACCTGTCCCACGATCCAGCGAAGCGGCCCGCTGGAGCCTTGGTTCTCTCCCTCTCCTCTCCCCGGCATCACTGGTGTGGGCACCTGGCTGTGACAGCTTGCGGCTTCACAGCCTGGTGCGCACTGCGCATGCGCGAGTCGCGCTGCCTGTCCTGAGTGTCCTTCTGGGACCTGTGACGTGTCCCAGAAGATGGGAGGGAGGGGGAGGGAGGAACTTCCGCTCGAGCAACCTAGGTGGCCCAAGCGGAAGTGGGAGCGGGTACCTGACAAATCTACGCACCTGCTCCACCCCCCAAAAAAATGACATGCCAAATGTGGCATCTCAGGGGGTCAGGAGGCATTAAAGCGGAAGTTCCACTTTTAGGTGGAACTACGCTTTGAATATGCAATGCAATATACACCTCCAGTAATGCTAAGGCTACATCTGTGTACATTTTACTTTGTTACCAGTGTTACCTGTGTACATACATGTTACCAATGTTACCTGTGTACATACATGTTACCAGTGTTACCTGTGTACATACATGTTACCAGTGTTACCTGTGTACATACATGTTACCAATGTTACCTGTGTACATACATGTTACCAATGTTACCTGTGTACATACATGTTACCAATGTTACCTGTGTACATACATGTTACCAGTGTTACCTGTGTACATACATGTTACCAGTGTTACCTGTGTACATACATGTTACCAGACCATTCATTTTAACCACAATCTTACCATAAGTTTACAGGTATATGCGTATTTACCATATTTTCTGCATGTTATTTATCTGTAAAAGCCAATTGCTTGGTAATGCAATGCTGTGCCCTAAATAAATTGTATATACTTTTTTTTCACACAAATAGAGATTTTTTTGGTGGTATTTAGGCCCCGTTCACATTGCCGCGATCCGACTTCCGAGGTCGCGGTGCGAGCAGCACGCCGCGACCTCGGAGCGGCCGGCACGGACTTCATAACATTGAAGTCTATGGCGGTCGCTCCGGGTCGCCCCAAAGAAGCTCCGGACCCTTTTTCTAAGTCGGAGCGACTTGTGTCGCTCCTATTAGAACGGGTCCGCAGCTTCCCTATGGAAGGCGACCTACGGCGACATGTGAGGCAACCAGGTCGCCTCACAGGTCGCCCCAGTGTGAACGGGGACTCAATCACCACTGGGTTTTTTTTTTTCTGCTATATACAACATAAAAAAAAGATTTAAATAAAAACAAGTTTTTATTAGTTTCTCTTTTAAAATTCTCCAAACAAATAACATTTTTTCAAAAATGTAGGTCAAAATGAAGTCTACAAATGCAGTTACATTTCTTTGGTAAAAATACCCAAATCAGTGTATATTATTTAGTCTGCAGGAAAGTTATAGAGTCTGCAAAATGTGGGATATATCTGAAAATTGATCTAGCTTTTTGTACTGATGGCCTCATTTCTTGAGGCCCTAAATTGCCAGGACAGTACAAATATCCCCCAAATTACCCCTTTTTTGGAAAGTAGACAGTCCAAGGTATTTAGTAAGAGCCCATTCACATTAGCGCGACTTGTCAGCCTGACAAGTCGCGGTATGTCGCGATCCATTGAGTAGTACAGGAGCCGTTCTAATAGGAGCGACACAAGTCGCTCCGACTTAGAAAAAGGGTCCTGTACTACTTTGGGGTGACCTGGAGCGACTTGCATAGACTTCCATTATGTGAAGTCTCTGCAAGTCACGCCGAAGTCGCGGTGCACAGTGATGCACGCGACTTCACAGGTCGCCCCCCCGAAGTCGTGTCACCTCAATGTGAATGGGCTCTAAGAGTCATGGCAAGTTTTCTAACGTTTTAATTTTTTTGTCACAATTTAAAGGAAGAAATTAAATAAAACAAATTTTCTTTTCCCCTTAACTTTTTTTTTTGTTTTGCTACATACTGTCACCAATGCAGTACAGCATCATAATATGACTGGGGTGGTAATCAGGAATATTGACTGGTGACCGTATGAAAAAAAAAAAAAAAGTTGAAATTCAATTTTATTAACTTTTTTTTACCATACTGTTAGAGTGGTTCACTATTACGATGCTGTGATCGGCCACAGTGATCACATGGTACTGTGATTGGCTCAGGTACCATGTGATCACAGATCACACACACAGTAATAAACAATGATGTTATGAATGGATTCCATTCATGACTGTTGTTTACTAGGCATCATGTAATTGTACAGCGATCATGTGGTATCTGGGCTGCTCATAGCGGCCCAATACTGAGCACTGCAATCTGGTGGCCAGTGCGCATGAGCTGGAAGATGTACTGTACGCCGCTGTGATTGCTCAAGCCATCAGCCAGTGGGAAAATTACTGTTGACCTGGTGGCAAGTGGTTAAACTATGAGACTGCTGCTGGGTGCCAACTTCTTAACTGCTTGGTGCTTTTACTGCGGCAGGTTGGCTCTGTCCCGCGAAACGACATACCTGTACGTCGCTTCGCAGGACCGCTAGTGAGGGCGGGGACACGCGCGATTGGCACCTGCGATCGCTCCCTGTGGAGACAGAACGGCGGTCTGCCGATGTAAACATGGCAGACCGCTGTTCTGTCAGTAATGAACACAGGGATTCTTTGTTCCTCCTATTTAGGAACACAGGTATCTGTGTTCATTCAGTAAGCCCATCCCCCCCACAGTTAGAAAGCACCCCCTGGGGACACATTTAACCATTTACTCGCCCCTGGTTTTACCCCTTCCCTTCCAGTGTCATTAGTACAGTACCCGTGCATACTTTTAGCACTGACTACTGTAGCAATGTCACTGGTCCCCCCAAAAGTGTCAAAAATGTCAGTTAGGTGTCCGATCTGTCCACCGCAATGTCGCAGTCCCGCTAAAAATCACTGATCGCCGCCATTACTAGTAAAAATAAATAAATAAATAAAAAATACATAAATCTCTCCCCTAGTTTGTAAACGCGATAACTTTTGCACAAACCAATATACACTTATTGGGATTTTTTTTTACCAAAAATACGTAGCAAAATACATATTGGCCTAAAATGATGAAAAAATGTGATTATATAGCAGAAAGTAAAGACATTTTTTTTTTCCAGAATTGTCGCTCTTTTTTTTGTTTAAAAAAAAAAAAAATCGCACAGGTGATCAAATACCACCAAAATGAAGCTCTATTTGTAGGGGGAAAAGGACATCCGTTTTTTTGGGTACAGCATTGCACGACCGCGCAATTGTCAGTTAAAGTAACGCAGTGCCGTATCGCAAAAAAATGGCCTGGTCATTAAGGGGCTAAAACCTTCCGGTCCAGAGGTGTGATGCTGGCAGCCCCAGCAAACTTAGAGCTGTCACTCTAATGACACTCTATAGCAGCAGTGGTCAACTTTTATTGATATAGGGAGCCTCATGTGAAGCCCTCGACATCAAAGGGCCGAACATAAATTTCAGTGAATATTATGTGTCATATACAAACACACACACCATGGGCATTATACAAGAGATGGTCAGAGACTACAGACATAATACAAAAAATGGTCAGAGACTGCAGGCATAATACAAGAGATGATCAGAGATTGCAGACATAATCCGAAAGATAGACAGAGATAGAGATAGATAGAGAGAAATGCTGTTAGAGGCTGTCAGAGAGTGGTGAACACGCTATAAAAGTTGTTGGAGACTGGGGACATACTTCAGGCGACAGTCATTAATTGGAGACATATTATATAAGACTTCTAGAAATCTAATGAGAAATGTAAACAAAATCAAGAAGGCTAAAATTGACTTTGAGAGACAAATAGCAGAGGTAAAAAGAACCCTAAGAAATTCTTTAAATATATTAATAGCAAAAAAACGAGGTCAGAGCATGTTGCACACATAATTAACGATGATGGGAGGATGGTTACAGAGGACACAGAGAAGGAAACTGTACTAAATGCTTTCTTCTCCTCAGTTTTTACAAAAGGAAAAGGAGGGGTATACTGACCACGACTGTATGGTTAGAAGCACATCACAGGACTTGCTGCTATGGCTAACAGAGGGTGAAATCAAGGAAAGGCTTGATAACATTAACACAAATAAATCACCAGGACTGGATGGTGTGCACCCGAGAGTACTCAAAGAACTCAGTAAGGTTTTTAGTTCCTGATCTTTGCAGATATTTGGACAGGAGCTGTACCAGGCGACTGGAGAAAAGCCAATGTGATACCAATATTCAAAAAAAGGCAAAGGCATATCCCAGGAAACTATAGGCGGGTCAGCCTGACGTCAATAGTATGTAAATTACTGGAAGAGGTGATAAGGGACTATATTCAAGAATTGGCAAAAGACAACAGTATCATCAGCAGTAATCAGTATGGGTTCACAAAAGGACATTCTTGTCAAACCAATTGGATAGAAAACTGGTTAAAGGGGCGTGTCCAAAGAGTGGTGATAAATAACGCGTACTAAGACTGGTCTGGAGTGGTAAGTGGGGTCCCCCAAGCCTCAGTCCTGGGACCAATTTTGTTAAATTTATTAATAAATAACATCGAGGACAGAATCATTAGCTCAATCTCAGTTTTTGCAGATAAAACAAAAAAGGGCAGGGCAATAACTTCTCATCAAGATATAAAAATCTCACAGAATGACCTGAACAAAACAACAGAGTGGGCAACTACATGGCAAATGAGGTTTAATGTGGAGAAATGTAAGGTATTGCACTTGGGGTCTAAAAACAAATGCAAAATATGCTTTAGGGGGGGAACCTCTGGGGGAATTAAGAATGGAGAAAGATCTGGGAGTCTTAGTAGATGATAGACTTAGCAATAGCATGCAATGTCAAGCTGCCACTGCCAAAGCTGGCAGAATATTAGCATGCATAAGGAAGGGGATTTATTCCAGAGATAAAGCTATAATCCTACCACTCTATAAAACCACGGTCTAGCCATATCTGGAGTATTCTGTCCAGCTCTGGTCACCAATCCTCAGAAAGGATGTGTTGGAACAGGAGGGAGTCCAGAGAAGGGCAACTAAACTGATTAGGGGATTGGAGGGTCTTAATTATGAGGAGTGTTTGCAAGCACTTGATTTATTCTTCCTGGAGAAGAGACACCTGAGAGGGGACATGATAGCGATTTACAAATACCTCAATGGTGATCTCAGCATAGGGAAAAAACAATTTAGTCTCAAGGAATGTAAGAGGACACGTGGCCACACAATGAGATTAGAGGAGAGGCAGTTTACCTTAAGCTACGTAAGGGTTTTTTTACTGTTAGGGCAATAGGATTGTGGAACTCTCTTCCACAAATGGTGGTAACTGCGGGGAGTATAGCTACTTTTAAAAGACTCTAGGACGTACATCTCAAAGGTCACAACATTCAGGGTTATGGGAAATTAATACATCCACACACACCTACACAGGTTTGAACTGGATGGACTGTTGTCTTCATTCAACCTCAACTACTATGTACTGTAACTATATGTAACTGCTATAACATGGCAAAAATAAACACAGATCAGTGTATGCAGGGTCCCTGAGGGTCACACAAAAAGTTCTAAAGGTCTGCGGGTTTGGCACCAGGGCTCTAGAGTATTCCCCTTCACTCCTCATCAGCAGGTGCGTAAAAGGTTTTGTAGTCGGAGAGGGAAGGGGGAATTTGGCATAAGGAGCTAGGCCAGCACAGACAGTAAATACTTTCCCAGAAGAGGAGGGAAATAAGGCATACAAGGAAGGGCTGTGCTTGGAAATAGACTCTTCCTGAATGAAGCAAAATTACTAGCAAGTTCAAAGGAGCATGGCAAGTAAGAAAAAAAGAACATTTATAGAAAGAAAAACACTGCAGCTAGGAATTTAAATACTTGACTGAACTTTGACTGAAGAAACCTGCAATTTGGTCACGAGGTCTGTTGAACAAAAAGTCAAATACAGTAAATGGTTGACAGACAAGTAAAATCTTCAACTTCACAGAAGTGTACATGTGTCCTCAAAGGATTATCCACCCCAAACTGATGTGACAATTGTATTTTTTGGAGAGCTGAAAGAAGCCGCTTTTATCTTACTGGGACACTCCATGTTTGTGTTCGCACATAATTATATCAGAAAGAATCATGAAGCCAAAAAAAAGGTCAATTGAAAAATCTAAATCTAAGATTTATGTTGTAGGTGGGTTAACCCTTTAAAGTGTACATAAACTTAAACAACGACCTTCTAATTATTCACAAAAACGAAACACTCTGCTCTAGGTCTCTACCTTAGACGCATCACTTCACTGCAAAGGCTAGTACTGTATGATTGCAGGTTTGTCCTCCCCAGCCAACATATTTCATAGAAAAGTAGTTTATTCTGCGCCCTAGAAGAAGACTGTTGTAAAATTCACATCCACCCTCCTAAGCTCCACCTCAAACTATTCTTATTTGGTCCCTTTTGGTCTGTTAAATATACAATTAAGCCATTTTTACCAATAAAATCTTATGTGCTCTCTGTCTGTGATGACTTTTATATTGTTTTCAGCTATCTGAACCATACCTTTGTAGATTGTGGAGAAAGCTGGTGTTCCATAGTCCTATCTAGGACTGTTGAAAATAATTGTTGCATCGATGCATCGCGATGTGGCCACCCACGAATCTGCATCGATGCGGACCCCCCGAATAATAGATTTCTGGCTCCTCCCCTCCCTCTTCTGTCTCCTCCCCCTCCCTCCCTCTTCTGTCATTGCTGGATAAGCCTAGCTCTCCTGCGCAACAGCTCTGCTTACTTCCGTTAATCGTGATGCATCGCGGAATCGATTCGTATCAAAACGTGACCCTAGTAATCATATTCTAATCGAATCATGAGGTAAGTGAAGATATGCAGCCCTAGTCCTATCCTCCTCCACATCCAAGGACTGGCAAACCAAATATCTTTTACAGGTTGGCTCTGTTTAAATTTAATGTCTAAAGACCTTTTTTTCATAGTTCTAGTCTGCATCCTACATCATTCGCCTAGGCAAACCATGTAGGAACCTTTATTCCCACTGACTCATGGGATATTTTTCGTTACTGATCCCAGGAGTCTTTGCCTTTTTTTTTAATTGTAAGTTTAGCTGTGAGGGGAGGGCCGGAGGATGGCTAAAGGTGGGTGGAGACAGTTGGAGGAGGTTAGAGAAGAGGAGGCTCAGCACCTGTACCTCGCATGCATGCGGCACTGGACAGTGCATTCATGCCACTCACAGCCATAATACTGCACATGTGCCATTGCGGTGGGTAGAGAAGCAGCTGAATTTTCATGAAGTAAAAAGATACTGGATTCAGCATGCATATTTTTTCTAAATTAAGTAGGTAAATCAAATAGCCTACATTTTTGTATGTTGCTTAGATTTTTTCAGATATTTATCAGTTTTAACTGAAGTTCCTCTCCAAGACTAGCTTTCTGCAAGCCAACCAACTATGTATCAATGTATATATGGTCAAATAAACCACTTAACCATTTGTTTGGTTTAGTAATGCACTACCTCCCTGCTCACTATTACTGTGGTTCTAGAGTGGTTTCATTTCTGTTGTATCTTAGAAAAGTTTATAACATCCTTCTCTGCATACCACAGTTGCCATAATGCATGCCACAAATAAGAAGTGGAATGCCTTTGCTCAACTTGTGTTCTTGAGTTATGTAGTTTGGTATTTTTGTTACTTGCTAGTGCATTCATTAGCCCCTTCTTTCCAAGCTTCTACATATTTTAAAGAAAATCTCTGGTATGCCAAGAAGTGAGAAGAAACCACAAAGTATGTAGCAGATGTGCAGATACATAAGAAAATGCCTAAGATCAGCCCCAGTAGAAAAGACTTAAAGTACACTGAAATAAATGGGACTGGTTTGCCTAGCACGCTGTTATCCTTAAACAATACAAGTACATTTATATACAGTCTGACAGTAAGAGGACTTTGCTGGAAATCCCAACAGTTCGTATGTGAAGCAAGCAATGCGTTTCTTTCACAGATATATCTAAATTTGTACCAGCCACATTTACAGGAAGGAAACCATCAGTAATGGACAAAGCCAACATAATTACTACAGCATAATAGATTTCCAGAAAACCTTTTTCCCCGCTCCTCTCTATTAAAATCCCTGGCACATGTTAAAACAACCTCTCAAGGACTATACACTTTAAGCTAATCATACTCCTGTAGATTTTTCTTGCTCGGCCTGCAGGGTGAACAAGAGAAAATCATTAGATTTACCCATTTACACTATACAGTATGGGTGGAGGAACCAGCACTGCCGGCAATTGTATTCATAAAGCTAAAAAACAACATGTGGGTGCCTGAATACCCACACAGTGACTGTTCTGATGCAACCACTGTCTGGCCAGTAATTTCCCACGTGCCTCAATTTTTACAGCCACTCTTGTTGAATTCGGTGGTGCTGTCAGGGTCATTCATGGCTCAAATTTCTGCCAAAGTAGCAATTATCAGATGAAGTTCAAGACACATATGACTGGCTTTAATGTGGATGTAAAGCTGATTCATGAAATTTGACCTGGGCACATCTATCTGTAGTGTTTTCCTATCTCTCCTAAGTAAGTCCTGTGGCTTTTTCCTGCTCCATTCTTCAGTTATCAGCGTGATAACTTCTGACAAGTTCTCCTTTAACGAAAATAAAACCAGGCTGACTTTTGTGTCGGGGTGGGTGCTATAAATAGAATAACAGAGAGCTGGTCTATTTACAGCACAGCTCTTCATGTTTCAGCCAATGTGGAGAGGGGGTGTGTGCCTTTCCTCCAATCAGCTGTCTCACAATGTATGGTCAAACTTCCCTCCCACGGATGAATCAGGAAGAGAGGATTCTAACAGGATGTGCACTTTCTAAACAGTCTAGAAAGCTTAAGACAGCACATATACAATTAAATTGTATGTAGGAGGAACTGTTTCATCTCTCTATCATCTGAGGCTGTTGACTTCACTGGGTATATGTGAGGGTTTACATCCACTTTTTAGCTGCAAGTGATAATCTGATCACATAATGATCAGTGTAAAAGCGTGACCCACTTGAAAGCAGTTAGAAACAAAAAGGACTTTATATTTCCTCAGTATAGCTTGACCATATACTAATCATGGTCTAACCTAGCAGTGTCTGGTTGAGCAACTCTGGTGCCTAGTGACCAGGAATAATATCTTTTAATCAAGTGCAGCTGGCTTGTCCATTTCTAATAACGACTCACGTGTCCCTTTCACACTGACGGATGGGGTCCACCTGTCAGTTTTTCAGGAGGACCCAATTGGGCCATCCATTGCTCACTATGGAGCAGTGGATGTCAATGGACATGCTGACACCCGCTGAAATCTGATACTGTCCACTAAAAACAGATGGATGGGGATCCGTCCCCCATTTGTCTGGCGGAACAGATGATCGGGTCTGTTTCCATCAAACCCCACCATAGAGAACAGCGGGCTGTGTCCATGTCTGCTCTGCATCAGCGGAGTGGACACGGACCTGTCATCCACCTGCTTAGCAAGGATCAGGGGACAAATTCCCCACTGAGCAAGGGAATCCACTGCCAGAGTCTGCCCCGTGTGAAAGGGGCCTTAATACTTACTCTGAAGTAAAATATACTACACCTGTAATAGTTATAGGTCATATGTTGTGGATGGAACACCTACACATCTCACCGTCAAACATTTTTCTGGAAATTTTAACATGCTTTATGCTTTTCCTAAATTGTGGATTTTAAATAGTGTCATTACCATAATTGGCAGATCATCAGATACAGCAAATTCAATATTTGGTCATGCTTCCAAGGATCATAGAGAACTGAATAAATATGTCTCCCTCCTGCTGACTCAAACAATTACAAATCTACAAAAATTCTTGGCAAGTAAAAGAAATCCTGCCAGCTTCTCATCAATCGCGTTTGAAAAAAGAAAAAAAAATAGTGCCCTCAGACTCGTAGCAAAAGGATTCTAGAAACTGTATGACAAGCTCCTAACGTCTACATACCCAGGAATAACTGTCTTTTATTAAAGTGCAACTAAACCCAAGAACAAAAATGTAACTGATTGCATCTTTCCAGTTTTTAAATGTGGTGACTAGAATCGTTTTTTGCTGATTTTCTAGTTCAGACACTTCCTGTCTTAGGGTCCATTCACACTATTATCACGCAGCGGCTGGTGTCTGGTGCGAATCACCGCCCTGTACCGCACCTTTTTTTGATGTTTTTTAAAAAAATTTCATTGAAATGCCACAGAGACACCGCGCACTGTGCAACGCAGTGATGTGAATCGGGCACACCGGAGACAAGGCATTTTGCATGTGGTAGGACTGTGCATGAATACCCGCCCAGCGCAGTCCCACCACATCTGGTGTGAATGGAGACTCAGGGTGACAACACTTACACAACATATTGTATGTAAGGAAGATAGTCACCCTTGGACAGGCCTTTTCATAGGACTACAGAACACCTCCCCTCTCCTCACCCTCCTAATATAGAACTGAAAGTTCCATAATCACCAGAAATAGCTGGGAACAATGCTAACTTATAACAGTCAGCAGACAGCACAGAAAGTTATCGGCTCACAGGGATTACTGGCAAGATCAACAGGTTTTTTTTTTTTCCACTTCTCAAAACAGATAATACAAAACACTTGTATATTTAAGGCTGGGTTCACACTGGTACAATATGGGAAACCCTGCTAATCCTGCGCGGGTTCCCCCACCGCAATCAGTGTCAATGTAAAGTTAATGACACCCCCAGATCGGTTCACAGATCACAGTGTGAACTGGTACAGGGATCGGTTTGCATTGGTGTGAACACCCATCCGTTCCGAGTTCAGTGCAGACCACAAAAAGGTTCCTGTATCATTTTGGTCCGAATGCGATGCAAATTCAGCCGAATTTTCATTGCACAGACATCACATGTGATCTGCACAGCAATGCAGTTGGAATCACATGCAATGTCTGTTCGCACCAGTGCAGTGTGAACCCAGCCTAACACAGCAAATGGGACCAAACAGAAGACCAAAAGGGATCAAAATGTTCATTGTTAGGGTTTATATATACTTCACACATTTTCTTACACACAAGGCTTTATTTGCGGTTATCCCTTTTATAGTTTACAATTTAAAGCAGATCTTCACTGACTGCATCTGAGCACCACAAACCAAAAACGCTATTTAATTCATTTTTATTATTCAAAGCAAACTCCCCCCATCCATCCATGTCTCTGTGCTTTATTTTGCTGAGAAATCCCTTTAAAAATCACCCCCTAGCATTTCTGGTCGTGGCCATCTTGAGTAAGGGCACATGATTCATGTAGCATTTACTTCCTGCCCTTAGCTCAAGTAAGTATACAAGAGAGTTTGCTTAGCTGAGAAAACCCCTCCCTCTCCTCGTGAAGACTCATGGGATGCATGACATCATTTGTCTAGGCAAGAAACTAGGAAGTAACTGAAGAAATGTAAAAAACAAAAGTTTTAAACAGGTAAATACAAGATTTATAAAGAAATATAAGATTTATAAAGCTCCATCTGGGTTGTTCACTGTTAGGGATAGCGAAGATATACAATTCATTAATTTGTATTGGCATCCATGTTTATCAAAATTACAGGGCTTACTAGAAAAATGCACACATGTTATGAAGCTCCCGCTTTTTTATTTTATTTATGCATATTGGGTTTGACATGACATGCATTATTTGGTATGAATTAAGAGACTCGTATGATTGGAATCTCTGCATACATGCAGTCTGAACAGGAATGCTATGCTAGGAATATACATCTGTGCAAAGGAAGTCGGCTATCTCTTTTGGAGAACTAGCAGGGGCTTGGCTGCACTCTCAGGCCTGACATGTGTTTTCATTTTAACTACGCATCTCAGAATCTTTCTTTGCCTGTCTGTCACATCCTTACTGTTGAGGAGGAAGTTTATGAGACACAAAAAATGCACAGATGTTCCTTGTCATCTCAGCACACTGCTTTTCCATTGGGTGACATGCTGCTTTTGAATGCTGAATTTGCTGTTCCAAAACCCCAAGTATTGCAGTTATGGAGTGGGAACAGAATTTTTATTTGGTGCAAAGGCAGAGCTGGAAATTTCCTTCAAATGACTAGCTTGTGTCTGGTAAGTGCTAGGGTACACCAATTCAAGTCTTCAGGTTATGGTCACAGACAAGCCAGTGTTTGGACTGTATAGTTTTTATAGGAAGGAATAATGTTCCTGCACAGGGGTAAAGTGTGTTAGTAAAATTCATATAATGGAGTTCAGTAGCCATATATTTAAAGTGGAACTTCACTCTCCCAATCAACTTTGATTATTTTTATTCCTGGTGCTGCTAGAATTCGTAAATAGATAGGAAAGTATATTATATTTCTTTCTTGTTTATTGTGTGACTCTGACAGATGGGAAAATCCTTAGAAAAGGGAGATAATACAATATAGTGCTGCTCATACCCAATAATTAGGCTTGCTCCATCTGTGACATTCTCTTAATACAAAGCCTTGTTGCTGCCTAGGTGATATACTATAATAAAATATCAATATATAAAACATATTTTAAATAAGTCATTATTTCTTTCTACGAAGGTTTTCTTTTATCCATAATAGCTAGTTGTAGGCACATTTAGCTGGACAATTCCAGCATCTTTCTAAATGACCTAAAACCAATCACCCTGGTATACAGTATATTGATTGTTCAAAAAGCTGACTGCACATGAAAGCAGGGTGAAAGCACACAGTTCTCATTTCTGGGTTTGGGGCATGAAAGATAAATGATTCATATAAGATTCACCTCCTGAAATCCATATGCCCTTAGCTCAGGTATTAAGGCAGAAGGGTGTGCTTAGCTGAGAAAACCCCTTCCGCCCCTCCTGAAGACTCCTGGGATGTATAAGTAAATATAATATAATTTCCTATCTATTTGCTAATGCTAGCAGCATAAGAATTTAAAATAGCCAATGTTGATTGAGAGAGTGAAGTTCCCCTTTAAGGTATATCTAAAGGCTAAACTTTTTTCTTTTAGTTTTGGACAGATTGCAGAGGGATTAGAACATCTTGTCAGTTTTTTCCCCCGTCTGTGCCCCCGTTAAGGAGATTCACCATCTCCATTTGTCCTGTTTACCAGTATCATTGAAAGTGAAAAGTAGAAGAAAATCCCAAATTTTGGGTTGTCCCCAGAAAGGTAATAGTGGGGAAATCTTCCAATGGGAACACTAGTTCTGGTGACCTGGGGGTCCCAAAGGAATTCCATTATTTTCAGTGATTTATTCTCACTTCCTGTTTGGCTATGGGACAGGAAGTTAAGGGAAATCTATGCAATGGGACACAGATGGTGAAAATAAATCTGCTAGAGGTTATAACCCTCCCTTACTCTGTTCTACTTTAAAAGAAAATTATGGGTTTCTATTTTGTTCCCCATTTATACTTACCTAAGTGGATGCAGCATCAGTCCACTGCTGCATATGTCCCCCCCCCCCCCCCCCCCGGTGCCTCTACACTGAAAACAGTGAAGCTCTCTGCTCTGTCAGTCAGCAGCTCTCTGCTCTGCCCCCTCCTCGCTCATTACAGCCGGGTGTTGGTCTAGGCACCTGGCGGTTCCCAACTCTGTGGTCGTTGGTGATGCCTGGACATCGGTTACATCAGCAGAGAGCGGATTTCAGCCCGCTCTCTGCTGAAAACGGGTCAAAAGGAGTGAAACAAACTGCACTCTTGTGATCCATTGGAGATGTAATGTCAAACGAGCTTTGGCTGTACATCTCTTTTAAGGATCATGGATACAAGAGGTTGCTATACAAAATGTGTACCTTGCTGTGCCAGCGGATGAAAAACGTTACAAAAGTCATCACTTTTTCATCTGCAAAAAAACACACAGATTACCATGGGGAGTGTATAAGAACCTGGAAAACTGACACCTCATATGATCTGGATCAGTGGTGGTCAACTTGAAAATTATAGAGGGCCTCAAATGTGTGGCTTATGACACTTTTAGAGGGCCACACAAGAGCAGTGCATTTTCTGCATTGAGTCAAGTTAGGCAGCCCGTTCATGGCAGTCACAGTTAAAGTGGTAGAAAAAAGCTTTAATTTTTTTACCTAAATATCTCCTAAATGTGCACTGTTTAGGACATATTTACTTTAGCAGCACCTGTGATGTCACTGGCACATGCACACTGCGCTCTCAATGGACGGCATGCTGCCAATTAAACGGCGGCTGCCTGCAAATCCAGCAGGAAGACTGGGTGAAGATGGAAGCCCTGTCAACGGTGACAGTGCGCCGCTGGAGGGCTTTCTTTTCAGGTAAGTCTTTCATAATGTGCTAGTATGCAATGCATAATAATTATTATTATACAGGATTTATAAAGCGCAGACAGTTTATGCAGTGCTTTACAACTTGAGGGTAGACAGTACAAATACAATACAGTTTAATACAGTAGGAATCAGAGCGCCCTGCTCGTTAAAGCTTACAATCTAAGAGGGAGGGTCAAGAGATACAAGAGGTAGTAACTGTGGGGGATGGGCTGATGGAGAAAATAAAAGTACAGTTGTTAGGTGGGAGCCAGATAGGCTTCTCTGAAGAGATGTCTTTTCAGGGATCTTCTGAAAGTGGACAAAGTAGGATATAGTTGGACAGATTGGGGTAGAGCATTCCAGAGGATGGGAGAGGCTCGGGAGAACTCCTGGAGGTGGGCATGTGAGGAGGTGACAAGGGAGCTAGAGAGCAGGAGGTCCTGGGAGGAATGAAGAGAACAATTTGGTTGGTATTTTGAGACCAGGTTAGTGATGTAGCTTGGTGCCAAGTTGGGATGGCTTTGTAAGTTATGGTAACTTGAATTTAATTTGTAGGTTGAGTGGCAGCCAATGGAGGGATTGGCAAAGAAAGGTAGCAGACACAGAGCAGTTTGTAAGGTTTATGAGCCTGGCAGCAGTGTTCATGATGGACTGAAGGGGGGATAGCCTATTTAAAAGGTAAGCCAATGAAAAGGAAGTTGCAGTAATCGAGACGAGGGATGACAAGGGAGTGGATTAGAAGCTTTGTGATGTCATTGGTTAGGAAGGGGCGTATAATAGCGCATTAGGACATTCATTTGCAGGGAGAAGGTTTTTTTGGGGTTTTTTTTGCGGTTTACTACCGATTTAACCCCCTACCCCCTCATTAGAGGGTATAGCAGTGAAAGTTAACCTGATCACATGCTCCTGCACCTCTCTCTCTATCTCCAGCCTGGGACTTTACCATTATTGTGGGAAGAGAACTCTGTGCCTTACAGTATAGTCTTTTATTGCTGGGTGATGGAACACAGATGGTTCCAGCACCAAGCCCTCCACTTTCAATCTGCTGCCAATTGGTGCCCAGTAGCTTTGGGGGACAACCACAGAGGGCCAGTGGACCACGTGTGACCTAAGTGTTGGGGACCATGGTTGTAAACTGTAAGCTCTCAGGAGCAGGGCCCTCCTAACACTCTGTTCTTGAATTTTATTGTAACTGTACTGTCCTTTGATGCACAGAAAAAACAAGAGCTATAAAAGACATCAGATACACAGCAAACAAATACTAACTTTAAAATAGTTGTAAAGGCTCAAGGTTTTTTACCTTCATCCATTGTATGCAGGAAGGTAAAAAAACCCTCCATGTTCAGCAGCACCCTCAGCCCCCTAAAACTTCCCAATCCCGCGATGTGCATTGGCTGAGACAGCAGCGGTAGTCATTGGCTCCCACTAATGTCAATCACAGACAGTGAGACAATGAGAAGAGAGCAGGCATTGGGCTGAGCTGCGCTCCTTGTGTGAATGGACACACAGAGCAGTAGCTCAGGAGCGAGGCTGCACGGGTGCTTCCATGGCAAGC